>NC_066871.1:8256552-8266552 GCF_022985175.1 Labeo rohita
GCTTGTTGCTGATTCTACTGTGATGAATGAGGATTGCATGTAGGCAATAGTGCTACACATAGGCATTCTACACTTGTGTGCTATATTTGGGGTTAGTGTAGAAACCGGGGCTTATTTTAGACAGAGTAACGGTAGCCTGTTTATGATGAGGCTAGTAACTAAACACACAAATAGCAATGTTCGTATTTGCATGATGGTTCTATGTAATAGTGAAGCACAGTAAAAGTTAAGTAATAGTGTAGGTTAGGGCAGTCTTATATAATCAGTGCTAGCGGCGATGGAACAGGTTGGATAATCGCTGATCTCTGTTTGAGCGCATCAGAAAGCACCAGAACAACCCAGGGCTTCTGCAGGACTTGCAAAGTCTCATTTCGCCCTTTAATAAATTAAGGCCTAAAATGGTCTTAAATCAGAGCAAATCAAGTCTTAAATTCATAAAGTCTATACTAGAGTATGTTTGTTATGTTTTCCAAATATCTAAACATCCTTAATTCAAGATACAGTTACATGAAATTCAAAATTAAGACAGATTATTATTAAACGAGAACAAATATCTTTCAATGTATAAAAACTTGTTTTCGCTTTGAATTAAGTTGGCTAATATTTGTTTTTTAAGCATAAACTCACATTTTGATCATAAGACATAACTTATTCATATCATATTGATGTATTGTATTTCATTCATTCCTTAAACTTTCTTAAAAAGGTCTTAAATTTACCTTCATAAAACCTGTGGAAACCTTGACAAACACCAACTCCTGTGCTGGTTGGTCGTTTAGACGCGTTAAAAATAGTCAACACTAACCTACCATATGTTTAAACACATAAAAGTTGTAAGAATTCTAGTTATTGATGTTTTTTTTTTTTTGTGTAAATATACTGTTTAGCTGTGGTACACAAGAACACAAGCTAAAAAAATGTGTTAAAAACAACCCAGCACTGGGTGACAAACAAACAAAATGTTAAAAATTAACATTTACTATGATGTTCAATAAATGAACATTTATTAATAAGTTGAATATATATATATATATATATATATATATATATTTTTTAATTGCTTAGTAATAGATGTTCACCTTTTGATTTTTGCTGATGCCTCTAGTAATTATGTGTCTGATTTTTAATTTACAACCTATTTTGGGTTCATTTAGTCATTTTTAAGCAATAGTTAAGTAAAACTACCCAGAAGGATAGGTTAAACATTTAACCCTACCGCTGGGTCAAAACAACCCAGTTGCTGAGTTTGTCCATATTTCACCCAGCGCTGGGTTGCATTTAACCCAGCATTTTTTTAGAGTGAACCACCATTGGCCTATAGCTGGTGCTATTCTTTTATGCTTTATATGAAGTAATACTGTATAAGCTGGTGTTCAGTCAGTGGATACAGTATTCAGATGCAATATTAATGTTCGTAATTTTCAGGAAGATCTCCTGTATATCCACTGGTTTGTATCAGATCTGTTTTTGAAATTGAAGTTGAAATGCCCTAATGGCTTGAGAGTAATGTCATCAGATATGTTGACATAATTTGTGGCTATGGAGACGCATTCTGTGTTACTCAGTTCCATTATCTCTTGTAATACAGGATGTGAACCGGGCAACAAATTACTCTCATAAACCACCAGGCGTTAGGTTCGCACAACATTTATATGCTCCACATATAGCAGTAGTCACATGGCTTTGTTTTTGCATTTCCTGCTTCATCCCTATTGGCCGGTGGTAATTATTCCATGAAAAAGCAAATGTTTTAGATAATGTTTTGTTATACACATTTGATGAGGCAATATTGACATATTTTTGTGTTTGTAGATTTGGCTTTCAAATGAGGTGCTGTTTTCACAGTGCTCTTGTTTTTCATTTGCATATATTTTTCCTAAAAGTAAATACTTTCCTTTTTTTTTCCCCTCCCACGAAATGACATATTTCACACGAAGGACGCAGTGTTTGACCTCTAGTAAGTCTTAACCTACATGTTAGAGTTTCCAAGAATATTGTGCCATTGTGTTTCTATTGTAAATGTTATTACTTTAACTTCTCAAAGGCCCAAACTGTCTACTTAAACCCAAGGTGCTGAAGAGCGCACATATTCAGTGACATTGCTTTGTATCTTAGTTACATATTTTGGTACAAGAAGAATCTTGATAAGTTGAACTAGCTAGCTAACTAATTACCCATCTTTAACCGATGCACTTCACCATTCAGGCACGTATATTATGAGGATTATGCATTATATACTAGCGTTCAAAAGTTTGAAATTGGTAAGATTTTTCATATATTTTTGAAAGAAAAAATAAATATTTACATCTTTTGCTCACCAGGGCTGCATTTAAGTAAATGCAGCATTGATGAGCATAAAATAATTCTTAAAAAACATTAAAAATGTTCCAAACTTTTAAACGGCAGTGTGTATATATATATGTATATGTATATATATATATATGTATATGTGTGTATATATATATATATATATATATATATATATATATACATACATATATCTTGTAAGCATAATAAATTCCTGTTCTGTCACTTTCTTTTTGATTAATTTAATGTGTCCTTGCTGGAATGGTTTATCATTTAGTATATTGATATAGCGTGTACCTCTGACTCAAAGATGATCACAGACAATCTTGCAGAACAGTGATTTTGTAACTAGTAGTATTAAGATACAGGTTTGTATCAGTGAGACATTTGGCTTGACCGACTGACTCTTATTAGTCTAAAGTGCAAAGAAACCTGTGTTCATAAGAGTAGATAATTCATGCTTATAGCCATGTTGTTTTTATTTGTGGGCTCAGGGGAATAAAGAGGCAGTGAGCCTCTACAAATCGATGGTAATTGGATGTGCTTGAAATGCTTCAGCGACAGTAGTCAGGGACGACACTATCACATTACACTATGTGGGTACTGAACCATGCTGCCTGTTTGTGTTCACCTCAGATTTGCAGCTTGAACGTGAACGCAGTGTGAGGAGAGCTCCCCGCTCTGGCCTCCTTCCAGGGAACCAACATGTCCAGTGACCCCCCTCCTCCTTACCCAGGGGGCCCCAGTGCCCCACTTCTCGTGGAGAAAAATGGACAACCTCCAGTTCCTGGTAAATTCATAGATATTTTTCTCATCTCTATAGACACAACATTAAGTGTTAGTTTTTAAACTCTCACAATATGTAAATGCAGTGGCTTGAAGAAATGTTCTGCACCATCATTAGCTGCCAATTAGTGCAGAATTGCAAAAAGCCATTCCAGAAAACCATGGAAACTTGAATGAAAACACTTTACTTACAGCCTTTTAACAGGCCACTTGAGTGTACAATTATGTTTAACCTAAATACAGCAATGGAACAATACATACATACATATACACAGTTGAAGTGAAAAGTTTACATACACCTTGCAGAATCAGCAAAGTGTTAATTATTTTACCAAAATAAGAGGGATCATACAAAATTCATAAAAGATGTTTACAAGTCCACGAGAGAAAATAATAGTTGAATTTATAAAAATGACCCCATTCAAAAGTTTACATACGCTTGATTCTTAATACTGTGTTGTTACTTGAATGATCCACAGCTGTGTTTTTTTGTTTAGTGATAGTTGTTCATTTTGTTCATTTCAGTATTACAGAAGATTCAAACGCTCACTGATGCTCCAGAAGAAAACCCAATGCATTAAGAGCCGTGGGGTGAAAACTTTTGAGTTTGAAGCTCAGGGTAAATTTAACACATCTTCATTCAAAAGTTTACACCCCTGGCTCTTAATGCATCGTTTTTACTTCTGAAGCATCATCGAGCGTTTGAACCTTCTGTAATAGTTGCATATGAGTCCCTCAGTTGTCCTCAGTGCGAAAAGATGGATCTCAGAATCATACAGTCGTTGTTGGAAAGGGTTCAAATACACAAAAATGTTGAAAAACCAAATAATTTGTGGAACCTAAAGGATTTTTCTGAAAAACAGCAGGCAGGTTAACTGTCAAACAAGGGACTCATGAACAACTATCACTAAACAAAAAAACACTCAGCAACAACAACACAGTAACAACACAGTATTAAGAATCAAGCGTATGTAAACTTTTGAACAGGGTCATTTTTATAAATTCAACTATTATTTTCTCTTGTGGACTATATGTTAACATCTTCTATGTGAAATGTCTTATTCAGGTCAGTGCTAAATAACATGCATTTTGTATGATCCCTCTTATTTTGGTAAAATAATTAACATTTTGCAGATTCTGCAAGGTGTATGTAAACTTTTGACTTCAAATGTATGTGGCTCAAAGTAAGTTTTTTTACCGTATTTTCTTCTCTACCACACCATTGCATGTTTGTAATTAATTATGAGAAGAGCAAATCTAGCAGGAGGGATACAAGAGTTCTGTCATTTCTTTCATTTAACATAAAACTGTTTCCTCAGTAGCCAGCGCTCCAGTAACAACAGGACCTCCACAAGGGCAGCCGCTGCCTCCAGAATACGGACCTCCGCCTTATGAAGCCATACTACAGCCTGGCTTTGTTCCTCCGCACGTCCCAGGAGAAGGTCCCATGCCTAAGCCTGTGCATATGCCAATGCCCATGCCTCATCCTGACGGTGAGTGTTCCTGCCAAACTGACACACTAATGCATTAGCATTTTGTTTCCAACAACAGGGAATTTTCTCTTCGCAATTTAAAGTGAAAGTGATGTGTCAGGGCTAGAAGCAATATTACACATAATTAATTCTTTTCACTTCAATACACAAATGAATGATTGATTGGTGTACACATTATTTAATAAAAAAAAAAAAATGTTGTGTTTCTACCCATTGCTTGATCTGGAAAGCATCTGCTGTGTACAAACATCTGACAGACGTGTAAGATGGCAGTTTTACATACATTCTAAATCATAAACATCTTAAAGACATCTAATAGATGTCTATTTGACATAGGAAACGTCCTACAGAAGTATTGCAAATGAACAAACACTAAAAAATGCAGATGTAAATGCAGACATCAAATAGTTGTCTTTGTGATGTACGTGTGCTATCAGGGCACTGTCAATTTGACAACTCACACCAAAAAAACAATCTAAAAATCTTGTAATAGAATAGTTCAGGCAAAAATGAACATTGTGTCATCATTCTATTCACCCAGATGTCATTCTAAACCTGTATGACTTTCTTTCTTATGTGTAACACAAAAGAGGATATTTTGAAAAACCAAACAGTTTTGGTTCCCATTGACTTCCATAGTATTTTTGCCCATCCTATAAAGGTCAATGGGGCCCAAAGCTGAACATTCTTCAAAATATCTTCTTTGATGTTACACAGATGATTGAAACAGGTTTGGAACAACATAAGATTAAAGCAGTCAAAGCAGAAATTTAATGGTGGTTAAGGTTCATGTGGTTTATTTGATTAGATTTTGTTTTGCCACAGTTAGATGAAAATTCTGTCATTACTCACTCTGATGTTGTTCCAAACCTGTAAGACCTTCATTCATCTTTGGAACACAAATTAAGATATTTTTGATGAAATCCGAGAGCTTTCTGATCCTGAATAGACAGCAATGCAACTGAAACTTTGAAGGCCCAGGAATGTAGTAAGGACATCGTTAAAATAGTCCATGTGACATCAGTGGTCCAACTGTGAGAATACTTTTTGTGAGCAAAAAAATCCCAAAATAACAAGTTCATTCAACAGATTCTTCTTTTCCGTGTCAGTCTTCGATGCACGTTCACGAGAGTCCCACAATGCATGCATGTGCAATCCTCTCCAGAAGTCAAAAATATCTTAATTTGTGTTCTAAAGATGAACAAAGGTCTTACGGTTTTGGAATGACATGAGAGTGAGTAATTAATGAACAAATTTTCAGAAACATTTCATATGAACTAG
Organism: Labeo rohita; assembly: GCF_022985175.1. Classification (NCBI taxonomy): domain Eukaryota; kingdom Metazoa; phylum Chordata; class Actinopteri; order Cypriniformes; family Cyprinidae; genus Labeo; species Labeo rohita. The sequence continues at coordinate 8,262,420 of NC_066871.1, forward strand.
TACTAGATTTCACCTACACCTACCTTTTTTTCAATATAGACAAACTTCAAGCTACATTTTCTACGAAATCTATTGTATGCAGAGATCTGTAAATATTCATTCACGTGCTGCAGGTGGTTACTGTGCTCCGCCTGGGCACTTTCCTCATCCGATAGCAGAGCACTATGGTCCGGGGCCCAGTCACTTTGCTCCAGGTCACACAGCCACAGTTCTCGCTCCTCGTGGTGCTGCCACCACCGTGACTGTTCTACAGGGGGAGATATTCCAGGCGGCTCCAATGCAGACGGTTTGTCCACACTGCCAACAACCCATTGTCACTCGCATCAGCCACGACATCGGCCTCATGAATACTCTTATCTGTATGTTCTGCTTCTTTGTCGGGTAAGTGAGCTGTGGAACTGAACAGCACGTTATGATCTGATATGACCTCTCCAGGGTTATGGTTAAAGTTTAAAGAGAAGTTCACTTCCTGAACAAAAATTTACAGATAATGTACTCACCCCCTTGTCATCCAAGATGTTCATGTCTTTCTTTCTTGAGTCAATAAGAAATTGTTTTTTGAGGAAAACATTTCAGGATTTCTGTCCATATAGTGGACTTCTGTGGTGCCTGTGAGTTTGAACTTCGAAAATGCTAAATGATCTAAATGATCTAAATGATCCCAGCCAAGGAATAAGGTTGTTATCTAGCAAAACAGTTGTTTTCTACAAAAAATTGACAGTTTATATACTTTTTAACCTCAAATGCTCATCTTGTCTAGCTCTGCGTAAACTCTGTGTAATCCGGGTCAATACAATTAGGGTATGTTGAAAAACTCCCATCTCATTTTCTCCTCCAACTTTAAAATCATCCTACATCACTGCAGACGTACCAACCCAGTGTTTACAAAGTGAACGTGCAAGAAAGATCAAACGCCCTTTACAAAAAAAGTTAAAACAGCGATGTAGAACGATTTTGAAGTTGGAGAAGAAAATGAGATGGGAGTTTTTCAACCTATCCTAACTGTCTTGAACCAGAATACACAGATTACATTTAGAGCCCATTGAAGCTGCATTTAAACTGCATTTTGGAAGTTCAAACTCATAGAAGTGCACTATAGGGAGAGAAATCCTGAAATGTTTTCCTCAAAAAAACATGATTTCTTTACAACTAAAGAAAGAAAGACACAAACATCTGGGATGACAAGGGGGTAAGTAAATTATCTGTAAAGTGAACTTCTCCTTTAAGTTAAACTAAAACTAAATTCAAAACTATTTAAAAAAAAAAATTAATTTAGTTTTCCTCCTGACTTTTGTCTTTGTTTTGCAGTTGTGATGTAGGTTGCTGCTTGATTCCCTGTTTCATCGACGATCTCAAGGATGTGACGCACACTTGCCCAAACTGCAAGGGCTATATTTACACATACAAGCGTATATGCTAACAGTTTATCCCATCAACGACCATGCTGTGACCTCATTCTGGTGGGTGTTGACGACTCGCTTTCATTTCTGTCTGCACTCTGTGTTCGTTTTGACCCAGCTGACAGTTCAGTCACTTTATGTAACTATTGATTCTCACACTTTATTTACAGACGCTTGATATAGTTACTGACGCCTCTGAAATTAAGCAGAGGTGATTCGCGTTAGTTGAAGGATGGGTACATTTTATATGCACAGTGGTCAGGGTTACATTGTGTCATCCAAGCGCTGTTTTATTTCTATTTTAGCAGTAGAGCAAAGTGTATATGAGAATATGTGAAAGCATTAACCTTGAAAAGCTCATCTGTGAATATTACCAGGTAGCGAAACTAAATGAAGTACACTTCAGGGTCAGTATTGTTGGATTGTAGGATTTTATGCATTATTGTTTTATTTTAACATATTAAAATGAAAGTCTTTAATGGCTGAGTCTGGGACTTTCGAAGTCCTGGAGTACAAGTTGCTTTTACATGTGAAAATGTCTCTGTATTTGGAATTTTATGCAAATGTTAGGGGAATTTTTTTTCTTTCACTTTTGTTTTCAATTTCTTACATTCATCATTTGTTTATGGTCAATTTAATATATGCTTATCAATGTAACAGGCATTGTTGTGTAGATGTGTCATTTTAGATGAAGGATTATTGATAAGGGATCTGTATGTTCATCTAAATTTCCTTTTAGTACTTAGCGATGCTAGATAGCTTTCATTCAAGCTCATGGTGTTTTAAAGGAATAGTTCATCCAGAAATTAACATTTGCTTAAAATGTACTCACTCTCAAGCCATCCAAGATGTAGATAAGTTTGTTTCTTCATCAGATTTAACAGATTTGTAGAAATTTAGTATCAAAATCACTTGCTCACCAGTGAATCCTCTGCAATGAATGGGTGCCGTCAGAATGAGAGTCCAAACAGCTGATAAAAACATCACAATAATCCACAAGTAATTCATCATTAAGATATTTTTACCGTATTGCTTTCTCCAGCTCTTCCTTAATAGGCCATGCAGTTCATGCTAGGGACATATTTGTGGATTTCAACCAATATACACTTAATTTTCTGAACTGTGAATCAAAACTATAGCCACGGTGCTTTTCAAACCGCTATACTAGCTGTTTTGTGTTGTCAGTAAGCTGTTTGAGACTTGTACAAACTATCATCTGTTATTCAGGTCAGTTTATGAATCATTAATAAGGTAGATCTGTGTTTGCTGATATTAAGATTGGCGTAAAAACATCTATAATCACAGATAAGCGTCCTTTAACAGTTTTTCTGGCCGTAAGTGGTTGTTGCATTATTTTTTCATTTCTACTTGACGTAGTGAAGTCGTCGTCATCTTCTTTAAAAAGGGAAGACATTTTTGGTTACGGCTGTTCAAAGCTGCTTTGCTGTTGGAGTTCACCAGCATGATGAAGGACGCTGCATGACATCACTGTAATCTTGCATCTAGCGCTCTATTGGGCCATATGTGCCCTCGGTGTGTCACGCTGTGCTGGTTGCTGCACTGGGCTTCAGAACTCAAAGCAGATTAACCCTTCGCTTATTAATACTGTGTGCAACAAGCCACCAGGATTTAAAGGATGATTGTCCTGATTTTCCTTTTTTTCAGATTCTGATTTCTGTGGAATCATCCAAAGAGATTGTTTCCTTTGTTTGGTTAGGGTTATTTCTAAATAGCTGTCTGTTCTGGCTGCGAAATTGTACATTTGCAGTTAATGTTGTTCTGTCCAAAAATGTGATTTACTGCTGAAATGGTATGAAATTCAAAAACTACAACATCAGCAGTGCTTAGACACTATATATCCCAGTGCTGAGACTTCTTTCAGTTTGTTTAAAACTACACTAAGTAAACTTTAAATAGAGTGTGCTACAGAGTGTTTTCACGACACGTCATCGATCAGCCATATTGAAGACACGGAATGTAAACAATGCCACTTAACCGAACAAAACTTGCTTATTTTGCTGATTATTGCTGCTGAAAATGGTCAATTATTGTCATGTTTTGAGCTATACTAATCAGTCAGCCCAGGAAAAATGTTTGGAGTACTGTAGACTGCCAAAAGTTATAACAAATTAAGGCAAGTATATAAAACTGCAGACCGGAGATCTCCAAAATGGGGCGGGAACTCCCAAATGTGGGCAGAACCTTCAAAATGGGGCGGAGTCTCATCACACAAAGACCTTCCCCATCGGCTCTGGCTTCAGCGTATTGTTATTGACTTACATTTCAAAACTAAACTTTATAAAATAAACAGTTTGTAGTTGATCTCAAATAAAAACCCTATTGCCAGGTGTTCACCCTAATTTCCAGGGCAACAATCTTGACAACATTCATGTTTGTTTTTAGAATTTCCAGTCAGGTAGGTGAAATATTAGGCTAGTATCTTAATTAATACTCCTCGAATGTATCTTTACCACCTATTGACTTTAGTTTGTCAAAATATTGCGCCCTTTCCTGCTTACTAAGTCCTACTCTATACAATTTAGCAACTTCCACACGTTTTCCCTTGGTTTAGACAGCATAAATTAGCAGAAAAACATATTCAGTAGTACATTAACCGTACAGTCCATGCTGTTGTTTACATCTGAGTATCGCCAATATGGCTGCGCATCTGGACCAAACCAATGTAAGTGCAAACCCTTTATAACTAGAAGAACGGTAAATGGTAAAACTGTT